>NW_027675356.1:2170000-2215000 GCF_965601325.2 Salmo salar
TTAAAACCCTTCAAGGAATTTACCACATGTTTAATTTCGATGTCTGATCTCGCTTGTTTTCATTAGGGTAGATTCCAATAGGAACAACATCAAAATAAAATGTAAAACTATATGTATTTTTGTCAGGCAGGACAATACAGCACTGAATGAGAGCACATCTGACTTGGAAAGTTCTATCAAAATTAGCTACCGAAAAGTAAAACTTTCATTCATCATAAATATCTTTTGTTGATGTTTCTACCTATTGTGTCTCTGTGTTTAAAGGTCCTCTGTTTCCACTTGTTGAATCTCTGTGTTTAAAGGTCTCTGTTTCCACCTGTTGTATCTCTGTGTTTAAAGATCTCTGTTTCCACCTGTTGTATCTCTGTGTTTATAGGTCTCTGTTTCCACCTGTTGTATCTCTGTGTTTAAAGGTCTCTGTTTCCACATGTTGTTTGTCTGTGTTTAAAGGTCTCTGTTTCCACCTATTGTATCTCTGTGTTTATAGGTCTCTGTTTCCACAAGTTGTATCTCTGTGTTTAAAGGTCTCTGTTTCCACCTGTTGTATCTCTGTGTTTAAAGATCTCTGTTTCCACCTGTTGTATCTCTGTGTTTATAGGTCTCTGTTTCCACCTGTTGTATCTTTGTGTTTAAAGGTCTCTGTTTCCACCTGTTGTATCTCTGTGTTTAAAGGTCTCTGTTTCCACCTGTTGTATCTCTGTGTTTATAGGGCTCTGTTTCCACATATTGTAGCTCTGTGTTTATAGGTCTCTGTTTCCACCTGTTGTATCTCTGTGTTTAAATGTCTCTGTTTCCACCTGTTGTATCTCTGTGTTTAAAGGTCTCTGTTTCCACCTATTGTATCTCTGTGTTTAAATGTCTCTGTTTCCACCTGTTGTATCTCAGTGTTTATAGGTCTCTGTTTCCACCTGTTGTATCTCTGTGTTTAAATGTCTCTGTTTCCACCTGTTGTATCTCTGTGTTTAAATGTCTCTGTTTCCACCTATTGTATCTCTGTGTTTAAAGGTCTCTGTTTCCACCTGTTGAATCTCTGTGTTTAAAGGGCTCTGTTTCCACCTGTTGTATCTCTGTGTTTAAAGGTCCTCTGTTTCCACCTGTTGTATCTCTGTGTTTAAAGGTCTCTGTTTCCACATGTTGTTTGTCTGTGTTTAAAGGTCTCTGTTTCCACCTATTGTATCTCTGTGTTTATAGGTCTCTGTTTCCACCTGTTGTATCTCTGTGTTTAAAGGTCTCTGTTTCCACCTGTTGTATCTCTGTGTTTAAAGGTCTCTGTTTCCACCTGTTGTATATCTGTGTTTAAAGGTCTCTGTTTCCACCTGTTGTATCTCTGTGTTTATAGATCTCTGTTTCCACCTGTTGTATCTCTGTGTTTAAATGTATCTGTTTCCACCTATTGTATCTCTGTGTTTAAAGGTCTCTGTTTCCACCTGTTGTATCTCTGTGTTTATAGGGCTCTGTTTCCACCTGTTGTATCTCTGTGTTTAAAGGTCTCTGTTTCCACCTATTGTATCTCTGTGTTTAAAGGTCTCTGTTTCCACCTGTTGTATCTCTGTGTTTATAGGGCTCTGTTTCCACCTGTTGTAACTCTGTGTTTAAAGGTCTCTGTTTCCACCTGTTGTATCTCTGTGTTTAAAGGTATCTGTTTCTACCTGTTGTATCTCTGTGTTTAAAGGTCTCTGTTTCCACCTGTTGTATCTCTGTGTTTATAGGTCTCTGTTTCCACCTGTTGTAACTCTGTGTTTAAAGGTCTCTGTTTCCACCTATTGTATCTCTGTGTTTGTAGGTCTCTGTTTCCACCTGTTGTATCTCTGTGTTTAAAGGTCTCTGTTTCCACCTGTTGTATATCTGTGTTTAAAGGTCTCTGTTTCCACCTGTTGTATCTCTGTGTTTATAGATCTCTGTTTCCACCTGTTGTATCTCTGTGTTTAAATGTCTCTGTTTCCACCTATTGTATCTCTGTGTTTAAAGGTCTCTGTTTCCACCTGTTGTATCTCTGTGTTTATAGGGCTCTGTTTCCACCTGTTGTAACTCTGTGTTTAAAGGTCTCTGTTTCCACCTGTTGTATCTCTGTGTTTAAAGGTATCTGTTTCTACCTGTTGTATCTCTGTGTTTAAAGGTCTCTGTTTCCACCTGTTGTATCTCTGTGTTTAAAGGTATCTGTTTCTACCTGTTGTATCTCTGTGTTTAAAGGTCTCTGTTTCCACCTGTTGTATCTCTGTGTTTAAAGGTCTCTGTTTCCACCTATTGTATCTCTGTGTTTATAGGTCTCTGTTTCCACCTGTTGTATCTCTGTGTTTAAAGGTCTCTGTTTCCACCTGTTGTATATCTGTGTTTAAAGGTCTCTGTTTCCACCTGTTGTATCTCTGTGTTTATAGATCTCTGTTTCCACCTGTTGTATCTCTGTGTTTAAATGTCTCTGTTTCCACCTATTGTATCTCTGTGTTTAAAGGTCTCTGTTTCCACCTGTTGTATCTCTGTGTTTATAGGGCTCTGTTTCCACCTGTTGTATCTCTGTGTTTAAAGGTCTCTGTTTCCACCTATTGTATCTCTGTGTTTAAAGGTCTCTGTTTCCACCTGTTGTATCTCTGTGTTTATAGGGCTCTGTTTCCACCTGTTGTAACTCTGTGTTTAAAGGTCTCTGTTTCCACCTGTTGTATCTCTGTGTTTAAAGGTATCTGTTTCTACCTGTTGTATCTCTGTGTTTAAAGGTCTCTGTTTCCACCTGTTGTATCTCTGTGTTTATAGGTCTCTGTTTCCACCTGTTGTAACTCTGTGTTTAAAGGTCTCTGTTTCCACCTGTTGTATCTCTGTGTTTAAAGGTATCTGTTTCTACCTGTTGTATCTCTGTGTTTAAAGCTCTCTGTTTCCACCTGTTGTATCTCTGTGTTTATAGGTCTCTGTTTCCACCTGTTGTATCTCTGTGTTTAAAGGTCTCTGTTTCCACCTGTTGTATCTCTGTGTTTAAAGGTCTCTGTTTCCACCTGTTGTATCTCTGTGTTTATAGGGCTCTGTTTCCACATATTGTATCTCTGTGTTTATAGGCCTCTGTTTCCACCTGTTGTATCTCTGTGTTTAAATGTCTCTGTTTACACCTGTTGTTCTCTGTGTTTAAAGGTCTCTGTTTCCACCTATTGTATCTCTGTGTTTATAGGTCTCTGTTTCCACCTGTTGTAACTCTGTGTTTAAAGGTCTCTGTTTCCACCTGTTGTATCTCTGTGTTTAAAGGTATCTGTTTCTACCTGTTGTATCTCTGTGTTTAAAGCTCTCTGTTTCCACCTGTTGTATCTCTGTGTTTATAGGTCTCTGTTTCCACCTGTTGTATCTCTGTGTTTAAAGGTCTCTGTTTCCACCTGTTGTATCTCTGTGTTTAAAGGTCTCTGTTTCCACCTGTTGTATCTCTGTGTTTATAGGGCTCTGTTTCCACATATTGTAGCTCTGTGTTTATAGGTCTCTGTTTCCACCTGTTGTATCTCTGTGTTTAAATGTCTCTGTTTCCACCTATTGTATCTCTGTGTTTAAATGTCTCTGTTTCCACCTGTTGTATCTCAGTGTTTATAGGTCTCTGTTTCCACCTGTTGTATCTCTGTGTTTAAATGTCTCTGTTTCCACCTATTGTATCTCTGTGTTTAAAGGTCTCTGTTACCACCTATTGTATCTCTGTGTTTAAAGGTCTCTGTTTCCACCTGTTGTATCTCTGTGTTTAAAGGTCTCTGTTTCCACCTGTTGAATCTCTGTGTTTAAAGGTCTCTGTTTCCACCTGTTGTATCTCTGTGTTTAAAGGTCCTCTGTTTCCACCTGTTGTATCTCTGTGTTTAAAGGTCTCTGTTTCCACATGTTGTTTGTCTGTGTTTAAAGGTCTCTGTTTCCACCTATTGTATCTCTGTGTTTATAGGTCTCTGTTTCCACCTGTTGTATCTCTGTGTTTAAAGGACTCTGTTTCCACCTGTTGTATCTCTGGGTTTAAAGGTCTCTGTTTCCACCTGTTGTATCTCTGTGTTTATAGATCTCTGTTTCCACCTGTTGTATCTCTGTGTTTAAATGTCTCTGTTTCCACCTATTGTATCTCTGTATTTAAAGGTCTCTGTTTCCACCTGTTGTATCTCTGTGTTTATAGGGCTCTGTTTCCACCTGTTGTATCTCTGTGTTTAAAGGTCTCTGTTTCCACCTATTGTATCTCTGTGTTTAAAGGCCTCTGTTTCCACCTGTTGTATCTCTGTTTTTAAAGGTCTCTGTTTCCACCTGTTGTATCTCTGTGTTTAAATGTCTCTGTTTCCACCTGTTGTATCTCTGTGTTTATAGGCCTCTGTTTCCAACTGTTGTATCTCTGTGTTTATAGGTCTCTGTTTCCACCTGTTGTATCTCTGTGTTTAAATGTCTCTGTTTCCACCTATTGTATCTCTGTGTTTAAAGGTCTCTGTTTCCACCTGTTGTATCTCTGTGTTTATAGGTCTCTGTTTCCACCTATTGTAGCTCTGTGTTTATAGGTATCTGTTTCCACCGGTTGTATCTCTGTGTTTAAAGGTCTCTGTTTCCACCTGTTGTATCTCTGTGTTTAAAGGTCCTCTGTTTCCACCTGTTGTATCTCTGTGTTTAAAGGTCTCTGTTTCCACATGTTGTTTGTCTGTGTTTAAAGGTCTCTGTTTCCACCTATTGTATCTCTGTGTTTATAGGTCTCTGTTTCCACCTGTTGTATCTCTGTGTTTAAAGGTCTCTGTTTCCACCTGTTGTATCTCTGGGTTTAAAGGTCTCTGTTTCCACCTGTTGTATCTCTGTGTTTATAGGGCTCTGTTTCCACCTGTTGTATCTCTGTGTTTAAAGGTCTCTGTTTCCACCTATTGTATCTCTGTGTTTATCGGTCTCTGTTTCCACCTATTGTATCTCTGTGTTTATAATGTCTCTGTTTCCACATGTTGTATCTCTGTGTTTGTAGGTCTCTGTTTCCACCTGTTGTATCTCTGTGTTTATAGGTCTCTGTTTCCACCTGTTGTATCTCTGTGTTTAAAGGTCTCTGTTTCCACCTGTTGTATCTCTGTGTTTATAGGGCTCAGTTTCCACCTGTTGTATCTCTGTGTTTAAAGGTCTCTGTTTCCACCTGTTGTATCTCTGTGTTTATAGGCCTCTGTTTCCACCTGTTGTATATCTGTGTTTATAGGTCTCTGTTTCCCCCTATTGTATCTCTGTGTTTATAGGGTCTCTGTTTCCACCTGTTGTATCTCTGTGTTTATAGGTCTCTGGTTCCACCTGTTGTATCTCTGTGTTTATAGGTCTCTAATGCTGTTTATTTGTGTATACTGGGCAGATAATGGACTACTTGTATTCCACATTTTTACAATTGTCACGCCCTGACCTGAGAGAGACGGTTTATTTCTCTATTTTGTTAGGTCAGGGTGTGGGGTGGGCATTCTATGTTTTATATTTCTATGTTTTGGCCAGGTATGGTTTCCAATCAGAGGCAGCTGCCTATTGTTGTCTCTGATTGGGAACCATACTTAGGCAGCCCTTTTTCCCCTCCTTGAGAGTTATGGGATTTTTTTTTTTTTTTTGAAGTGCTCTGCAAGACGTGACGGGTCATTTTCCATTGTTTATTATTTTGTTTTTTTAATAAGTGTTCAGAGTTAAAGAATAAATATCAAGATGAACACTTTCCACGCTGCACTTTGGTCTACTCCTTCGGACAACCGCTACAGCAATAATAGAGCTTGGAATATAGTGTTACATGAGCTTCCCCTTTCCCCTCCCCCTCCAGCCTGGTATTATTCTGACCGTTTCATAAATTACAGACGTGTAAACAACATGATGTTGTTTTGTTCTACCTTGGGGGGGGGGGTAAGGGATTGTCAAAAACTAAAGTCTATGAGTATTGGACACCAGCATCCATCATATACAGTAACAATCAAAAGTTTTACAACACCTACTCATTACAGGGTTTTTCTACATTGTAGAATAATAGTGAAGACATCAAGACTATGAAATAACACATATGGAAACGCATATGGAAACAACGAAAGCAAAACATTAGATTATGTCAGCAGAGTAACCAGCCAGAAATAATCAGACACCCATTTTTCAAGCTAGCATATAATGTCACAAAAACCAAAACCACAGCTAAATGCAGCACTAACCTTTGATGATCTTCATCAGACGACACTCCTAGGACATTATGTTATACAATACATGGATGTTTTGTTCAATCAAGTTCATATTTATATCAAAAACCAGCTTTTTACATTAGCATGTGACTAGCATGTGACTAGCATTCCCACCGAAACTTCCGGTGAATTTACTAAATTACTCACGATAAACGTTCACAAAAAACATAACAATTATTTTAAGAATTATAGATACAGAACTCCTTTATGCAATCGCTATGTCCGATTTTAAAATAGCTTTTCGGTGAAAGCACATTTTGCAATATTCTGAGTAGATAGCTCGCCATCACGGGCTAGCTATTTAGACACCCACCAAGTTTAGCCCTCACCAAAGTCAGATTTACTATAAGAAAAATTGGATTACCTTTGCTGTTCTTCGTCAGAATGCACTCCCAGGACTTCTACTTCAATAACAAATGTTGGTTTGGTTCCAAATAATCCATAGTTATATCCAAATAGCGGCGTTTTGTTTGTGCATTCAAGACACTATCCGAAGGGTAAAGAAGGGTGACGCGCCCGACGCGTTTCGTGACAAAAAAATTCAAAATATTCCATTACCGTACTTCGAAGCATGTCAAACGCTGTTTAAAATCAATTTTTATGCGATTTTTCTCGTAAAAAAGCGATAATATTCCGACCGGGAAACCCTGTTTTAGTTCAACGACCAAAAAATTAAAACATGGTGTCGGCTCGTGCACGCGCCTCAGTCTCATTGTTCTCAGATCGACCACTATCCAAATGCGCTACTGTTTTTCAGCCATGGCCTGCAAAGTCACCATTCATCGTTCTGGCACCTTCTGAGAGCCTATGCGAGCGTTAGAAAATGTCAACGTTATGTCAGAGATCCCCTGTTTTGGTTAGAGATGATCAAGAAGGCCAAGAAATAGTCAGAGAGAGCGCTTCCTGTTTGGAATTTTCTCAGGTTTTGGCCTGCCAAATGAGTTCTGTTATACTCACAGACACCTTTCAAACAGTTTTAGAAACTTTAGGGTGTTTTCTATCAAAATCAAACAATTATATGCATATTCTAGTTACTGGGCAGGAGTAGTAACCAGATTAAATCGGGTACGTTTTTTATCCGGCCGTGCAAATACTGCCCCCTATCCCCAACAGGTTAAACAAATCAAAATATATTTTATATTTGAGATTCTTCAAAGTTGTCACCCTTTGTCTTGATGACAGCTTTGCACACTCTTGGTATTCTCTCAACCAACTTCACCTGGAATGCTTTTTCCAACAGTCTTGAAGGAGTTCCCACATATGCTGAGCACTTGTTGGCTGCTTTTCCTTCACTCTGCGGTTCAACTCATCCCAAACCATCTCAATTGGGTTGAGGTCGGGGGATTGTGGAGGCCAGGTCATCTGATGCAGCACTCCATCACTCTCCTTCTTGGTCAAATAGCCCTTACACAGCCTGGAGGTGTGTTGGGTCATTGTCCGGTTGAAAAACAAATGATAGTCCCACTAAGCGCAAACCAGATGGGATGGCGTATCACTGCAGAATGCTGTAGTAGCCATGCTTGTTAAGTGTCGCCAGCAAAGCACCATCACACCACCTCCTCCTCCATGCTTCACGGTGGGAACCACAAACGCGGAGATCATCCCTTCACCTACTCTGCGTCTCACAAAGACACGGTTGTTGGAATCAAAAATCTCACATTTGGATCTAAGGACATATTTCCACCGGTCTAATGTCCATTGCTCGTGTTTCTTGGTCCAAGCAAATCTCTTCTTCTTATTGGTGTCCTTTAGTAGTGGTTTCTTTGCAGACATTCGACCATGAAGGTCTGATTCACGCAGGTGTGTCCAAACCTTTGACTGGTACTGTATGGTGCGTAGCAATCCGAAGAGGGTGGCCAGCAGAGACGGGCTGAGGGACTGGAGACAAGTGGAAGTGGAGTTGCTGGGCGTGGGATAGAATGACGGTCAAAAATAAAGTCTAAATAATTTAGTAAAAAAAAACATACACATGCATATGCACACACTGGCACTCGAACGTATGCAGTCGGACTCGCTGTTATGATGCATTGTGAATTTCTGTTTTCTTTAGATTTTCTATTTTTTCCTCTTTTGTTCATTCTGTTGGTTGTTGGTGCACTGGGGGAACCCTGGCTTGGGGGTGCAGAATGGAATTATTCATATTTTATGATTCATTACATTTGTTCATAATAAATAACAGAAAGTGACTAAAACAGCCGTTAACGAGGCAGTCTAGACAGTGCAGGTAGGCAGAGCAAGTGTTTGGTTGTTACAGCATTGTTCCACCACTTTATGTTAATTTATTTAAATACACCTATTGTAGGCAAATGAGATATCATATTTTCTATTTTAAAAGATAAAATACAATAATATTTGAGTACATAAAATATATAATACTTGACACAATAACAACATGTATATATGAGTTAATAGAATATAAATACATATATAATACCTAGCAGAATCAGACACTACAGCTATACAGCTAGACTACAGCCTCCTGTAGCTATACAGCTAGACTACAGCCTCCTGTAACAGAATCAGACACTACAGCTATACAGCTAGACTACAGCCTCCTGTAGCAGAATCAGACACTACAGTGATACAGCTAGACTAATGCCTCCTGTAGCAGAATCAGACACTACAGCTATACAGCTAGACTACAGCCTCCTGTAGCAGCATCAGACACTACAGCTAGACTACAGCCTCCTATAGCAGCATCAGAAACTACAGCTATACAGCTAGACTACAGCCTCCTGTAGCTATACAGCTAGACTACAGCCTCCTGTAGCAGAATCAGCCACTACAGCTATACAGCTAGACTACAGCCTCCTGTAACAGAATCAGGCACTACAGCTAGACTACAGCCTCCTGTAGCAGAATCAGACACTACAGCTAGACTACAGCCTCCTGTAGCAGAATCAGACACTACAGCTATACAGCTAGACTACAGCCTCCTGTAGCTATACAGCTAGACTCCAGCCTCCTGTAGTAGAATCAGACACTACAGCTATACAGCTAGACTACAGCTTCCTGTAGCTATACAGCTAGACTACAGCCTCCTGTAGCAGAATCATACACTACAGCTATACAGCTAGTTTACAGCCTCCTGTAGCAGAATCAGACACTACAGCTATACAGCTAGACTACAGCCTCCTGTAGCAGCATCAGACATTACAGCTATACAGCTACACTACAGCCTCCTGTAGCTATACAGCTGGACTACAGCCTCCTGTAGCTATACAGCTAGACTACAGCCTCCTGTAGCTATACAGCTAGACTACAGCCTCCTGTAGCAGAATCAGACACTACAGCTATACTACAGCCTCCTGTAGCAGAATCAGACACTACAGCGATGCATCTCTCTGAGGGTAATGTTGACAAGTAGGAAGAGGACAGGACAGATTCACAAGACAGATGAGATGAGTTGAGGTAAGAGGATTGAAAGGAAAGCTTACGCCGTGTTGCATTGTCCTCCACACTATCCTCTGGGAGCAGCAGAGAAACAGAGAAGAGAGGGATTTAATAGAAAGGCAGAGAGAGAGAGAGAGAGAGACACAGAGAGAGAAATAAAACATACAATGCAAGGAATTTTATGAATATATCCGTTAGTCTGGAAACCAACAGCAACCATAGCAAGCGGTAAATAGTCCTGGCAAGATACTCAATTATCCTGCTTCCTCTCTCTTTGGGTGTCTAAGCACCTCTCCACTCATGTTAATGCACCTGCCTCAATCATTATGTATAATAACACATTATATTAAAATTCGCCCTTCAATCTACATCTTTACTAAGACAATGTCCTGGTGTTATGATCCTGGGAGGGGTAATGTATCATATTGGGAGGGGTAATGTATCATCCTAGGAGGGGTAATGTATCATCCTGGAGGAGTAATGTATCATCCTAATCCTGGAGGGGTAATGTTTCATCCTAATCCTGGAGGGGTAATGTATCATCCTGGGAGGGGTAATGTATCATCCTGGAGGGGAAATGTATCATCCTGGAGGAGTAATGTATCATCCTGGAGGGGTAATGTATCATCCTGGGAGGGGTAATGTATCATCCTGGGAGGGGTAATGTATCATCCTGGAGGGGTAATGCATCATCCTGGGAGGGGTAATGTATCATCCTGGAGGGTTAACATATCATCCTGGAGGATTAACATATCATCCTGGAGGGGTAATGTATCATCCTGGAGGGGTAATGTATCACCCTGGGAGGGGTAATGTATCATCCTGTGATGGGTAATGTATCATCCTGGAGGGGTAATGTATCATCCTGGAGGGGTAATGTGTCATCCTGGAGGGTTAACATATCATCCTGGAGGATTAACATATCATCCTGGAGGGGTAATGTATCATCCTGGAGGGGTAATGTATCACCCTGGGAGGGGTAATGTATCATCCTGTGATGGGTAATGTATCATCCTAGAGGGTTAATGTATCATCCTGGAGGGGTATTGTATCATCCTGGAGGGGTAATGTATCATCCTGGAGGGGTAATGTATCATCCTGGAGGGGTAATGTATCATCCTGGAGGGGTAATGTATTATCCTAATCCTGGAGGGGTAATGTATCATCCTGGGACGGGTAATGTATCATCCTGGGAGGGGTAATGTATCATCCTGGGAGGGGTAATGTATCACCCTGGAGGGGTAATGTATCAACCTGGAGGGTTAACATATCATCCTGGAGGATTAACATATCATCCTGGGAGGGGTAATGTATCATCCTGGGAGGGGTAATGTATCATCCTGGGAAGGGTAATGTATCATCCTTGAGAGGTAATGTATCCTCCTGGAGGGGTAATGTATCATCCTGGGAGGGTAATGTATCATCCTGGGAAGGGTAATGTATCATCCTTGAGAGGTAATGTATCATCCTGGGAGGGGCAATGTATCATCCTGGAGGGGTAATGTATCAATCCGGAGGGTTAACATATCATCCTGGAGGATTAACATAACATCCTGGGAGGGGTAATGTATCATCCTGGGAGGGGTAATGTATCATCCTGGGAGGGGTAATGTATCATCCTGGAGGGGCAATGTATCATCCTGGGAGGGGTAATGTATCATCCTGGAGGGTTAACATATCATCCTGGAGGATTAACATATAATCCGGGAGGGGTAATGTATCATCCTGGAGGGGTAATGTATCATCCTGGGAGGGGGTAATGTATCACCCTGATCCTGGAGGGGGTTAATGTATCATCCTGGAGGGGTAATGTATCATCCTGGAGGTGTAATGTATAATCCTGGAGCGGTAATGTATCATCCTGGAGGGGTAATGTATCATCCTGGAGGGGTATTGTATCATCCTGGAGGGGTAATGTATCCTCCTGGAGGGGTAATGTATCATCCTGGAGGGGTAATGTATCATCCTGGGAGGGGTAATGTATCCTCCTGGAGGGGTAATGTATCCTCATGGAGGGGTAATGTATATTCCTGGGAGGGTAATGTATCATCCTGGGAAGGGTAATGTATCATCCTTGAGAGGTAATGTATCATTCTGGGGAGGTTAATGTATCATCCTGGAGGGGTAATGTATCGTCCAGGAGGGTTAATGTATCATCCTGGAGGTGTAATGTATCATCCTGGAGGGGTAATGTATGGATTTTTCAAGGATTGCTTAAAAGAAAATTGGGTGTTGAAAATAGTTATGTAAATATGTATTGACATGCATGTGTTGTTTCCTTGAGCTCTTTGTTCCCATAAAACCCTCCATGGTGGCACCACCAGCTCTTTGTTCCCATAAAACCCTCCATGGTGTGACCACCTGCCCTTTGTTCCCATAAAACCCTCCAGGGTTTGACCACCTGCCCTTTGTTCCCATAAAACCCTCCAGGGTTTGATCACCATCCATTTGTTCCCATAAAACCCTCGATGGAGGTACCACCAGCCCTTTCTTCCCATAAAACCCTCCAGGGTTTGACCACCAGCTCTTTGTTCCCATAAAAACCCTTTCCAGGGTTTGACCACCAAGGTAACAGTAGAGTGAGAGAGTGCTTGAGAGCAGAGAGTGCACACTTCACTCTTCCCCCCCTTGGGGAGATGACAAGACTGGGAGAACGAGGGCGTCAAGGCAGTTTATGAGTCAACACAGAGCCATGACTTGAACATGGAGCTGAGGATTCAACAGAAAGGAGGGGACTGTGTTCCAAATGGAGCCCCATTCCCTTTTATTCTGCACTACTTTTTGACCGGGGCCATCAAAACTAGTGCACTATATAGGGAATAGGGTGACATTTTGGACTCAGAGGGGATAATTTAACAGTGATTTAATCTCCAACTATCTCTCTGCGGGTTCTCTCAGTAGACAGTACGATTCCACAGAGATAGTGACTTCTATAACATTGGTCTGATATAGAAGGTTCTGGGCTCCTGTATATATCTGATACTAGAGTGGTCCTCTCCCTGCCACCCTCCCTTCTCCTTCCTTCCTTCCTTCCTTCCTTCCTTCCTTCCTTCCTTCCTTCCTTCCTTCCTTCCTTCCTTCCCTTCCTTCCTTCCTTCCTTCCTTCCTTCCTTCCTTCCTTCCTTCCTTCCTTCCTTCCTTCCTTCCTTCTCCTTCCTTCTCCTTCTCCTAACCACAGGTCTCTCCCTGCCACCCACTGTCCTCCTCCCTGTCCTCCTCTCTTACCAGTCTGTCCTCCTCCCTGTCCTCCTCTCTTACCAGTCTGTCCTCCTCTCTTACCAGTCTGTCCTCCTCCCTGTCCTCCTCTCTTACCAGTCTGTCCTCCTCCCTTACCAGTCTGTCCAAGTCCCTGTCCTCCTCTCTTACCAGTCTGTCCTCCTCCCTGTCCTCCTCTCTTACCAGTCTGTCCTCCTCCCTGTCCTCCTCTCTTACCAGTCTGTCCTCCTCCCTGTCCTCCTCTCTTACCAGTCTGTCCTCCTCCCTGTCCTCCTCTCTTACCAGTCTGTCCACCTCCCTGTCCTCCTCTCTTACCAGTCTGTCCTCCTCTCTTACCAGTCTGTCCTCCTCCCTGTCCTCCTCTCTTACCAGTCTGTCCTCCTCCCTGTCCTCCTCTCTTACCAGTCTGTCCTCCTCTCTTACCAGTCTGTCCTCCACCCTGTCCTCCTATCCCTCCAGTCTGTCCTCCTCTCTGTCCTCCTCTCTTACCAGTCTGTCCTCCTCCCTGTCCTCCTCTCTTACCAGTCTGTCCTCCTCTCTGTCCTCCTCTCTTACCAGTCTTCCTCCTCCCTGTCCTCCTCTCCCACCAGTCTGTCCTCCTCCCTGTCCTCCTCTCTTACCAGTCTGTCCTCCCTGTCCTACCAGTCTGTCCTCCTCCCTGTCCTGCTCTCTTACCAGTCTGTCCTCCTCCCTGTCCTCCTCTCTTACCAGTCTGTCCTCCTCCCTGTCCTCCTCTCTTACCAGTCTGTCCTCCTCCCTGTCCTCCTCTCTTACCAGTCTGTCCTCCTCCCTGTCCTCCTATCCCACCAGTCTTCCTCCTCCCTGTCCTCCTCTCCCACCAGTCTGTCCTCCTCCCTGTCCTCCTCTCTTACCAGTCTGTCCTCCCTGTCCTACCAGTCTGTCCTCCTCCCTGTCCTCCTCTCCTACCAGTCTGTCCTCCTCCCTGTCCTCCTCTCTTACCAGTCTGTCCTCCTCCCTTACCAGTCTGTCCACCTCCATGTCCTCCTCTCTTACCAGTCTGTCCTCCTCCCTGTCCTCCTCTCTTACCAGTCTGTCCTCCTCCCTGTCCTCCTCTCTTACCAGTCTGTCCACCTCCCTGTCCTCCTCTCTTACCAGTCTGTCCTCCTCTCTTACCAGTCTGTCCTCCTCCCTGTCCTCCTATCCCTCCAGTCTGTCCTCCTCTCTGTCCTCCTCTCTTACCAGTCTGTCCTCCTCCCTGTCCTCCTCTCTTACCAGTCTGTCCTCCTCCCTGTCCTCCTCTCTTACCAGTCTGTCCTCCTCCCTGTCCTCCTATCCCACCAGTCTTCCTCCTCCCTGTCCTCCTCTCCCACCAGTCTGTCCTCCTCCCTGTCCTCCTCTCTTACCAGTCTGTCCTCCCTGTCCTACCAGTCTGTCCTCCTCCCTGTCCTACTCTCCTACCAGTCTGTCCTCCTCCCTGTCCTCCTCTCTTACCAGTCTGTCCTCCTCCTTGACCTCCTATCCCTCCAGTCTGTCCTCCTCCCTGTCCTCCTCTCCTACCAGTCTGTCCTCCTCCCTGTCCTCCTCTCCTACCAGTCTGTCCTCCTCCCTGTCCTCCTCTCTTACCAGTCTGTCCAGGCTGGTGCCAGCGGCCGTGGTGGGCCTCTCCTCTGGGCTGTAGGGTCTGAAGCGGGCGTTGAAGACATCAGAGATTCCCCTGGCTGATCTGCTGCTGCCCATCCCAGACGGCTTGGGCTGACCACACCCCTGGAACACCTGAACGACCACAGAGAGACACATCCAGTTAACTAACCTACTTTACAATCAGCCAAGTAGGACGGGATATACAGAGAGAGACACCCAGTTAACTAACCTACTTTACAATCAGCCAAGTAGAACGGAGATATACAGAGAGACACACCCAGTTAACTAACCTACTTTACAATCAGCCAAGTAGGACAGGGATACACAGAAATGCAGTAGTCATATCGAGGAGTCATGTTATCTAAGAGGGATTAATACAACGTCAACCTCAACTCGTCAAACATGAACCGATTTGACAATAATAGCCCAGGACCATTCAGTAGACCTACAGCACCATTCAGTAGACCTACAGCTCAGCACCATTCAGTAGACATACAGCAACATTCAGTTGACCTACAGCCCAGGACCATTCAGTAGACCTACAGCCCAGGACCATTCAGTAGACCTACAGCACCATTCAGTAGACCGACAGCACCATTCAGTAGACCTACAGCCCAGCACCATTCAGTAGACCTACAGCCCAGGACCATTCAGTAGACCTACAGCCCCATTCAGTAGACCTACAACACCATTCAGTAGACCTACAGCCCCATTTAGTAGACCTACAGCCCAGCACCATTCAGTAGACCTACAGCACCATTCAGTAGACCTACAGCACCATTCAGTAGACCTACAGCCCAGCACCATTCAGTAGACCTACAGCACCATTCAGTAGACCTACAGCCCAGAACCATTCAGTAGACCTACAGCCCAGAACCATTCAGTAGACCTACAGCCCAATTCAGTAGACCTACAACACCATTCAGTAGACCTACAGCCCCATTCAGTAGACTTACAGCACCATTCAGTAGACCTACAGCCCAGCACCATTCAGTAGACCAACAGCCCAGCGCCATTCAGTAGACCTACAGCACCATTCAGTAGACCTACAGCCCAGCACCATTCAGTAGACTTACAGCACCATTCAGTAGACCTACAGCCCAGGACCATTCAGTAGACCTACTTCCCCATTCAGTAGACCTACAGCGCCATTCAGTAGACCTACAGCCCCATTCAGTAGACCTACAGCCCCATTCAGTAGACCTACATCCCAGCACCATTCAGTAGACCTACAGCCCCATTCAGTAGACCTCCAGCCCCATTCAGTAAACCTACAGCACCATTCAGTAGACCTACCGCACCATTCAGTAGACCTACAGCACCATTCAGTAGACCTACAGCCCCATTCAGTAGACCTACAGCCCAGGACCATTCAGTAGACCTACAGCACCATTCAGTAGACCTACAGCGCCATTCAGTAGACCTACAGCACCATTCAGTAGACCTACAGCACCATTCAGTAGATCTACAGCACCATTCAGTAGACCTACTGCCCAGCACGGGGTAGGAAGGATCAAGGAGGAGGGGGAGGAAGGAGGGGGGAGGAGGGGGAGGATGGAACGGAGGAGGAAGGATCGAGGGAGGAGAGGAGTGGAAGGAATGAATGGGGCTGTAGGTCTACTGAATGGCGCTGTAGGTCTACTGAATGGGGAAGTAGGTCTACTGAATGGTCCTGGGCTGTAGGTCTACTGAATGGTGCTGTAAGTCTACTGAATGGTGCTGGGCTGTAGGTCTACTGAATGGTGCTGTAGGTCTACTGAATGGCGCTGGGCTGTTGGTCTACTGAATGGTGCTGGGCTGTAGGTCTACTGAATGGTGCTGTAAGTCTACTGAATGGGGCTGTAGGTCTACTGAATGGTGTTGTAGGTCTACTGAATTGGGAAGGGAGAGGAAGGAATGGGGGAGGAGAGGAGAGGAAGGAACGGGGGAGGAGGGGAGGAAGGAACGGGGGAGGAGGGGAGAGGAAGGAACGGGGGAGGAGAGGGGAGGAAGGAATGGGGGAGGAGAGGAGAGGAAGGAATGGGGGAGGAGAGGAAAGGAAGGAACGGGGGAGGAGAGGAGAGGAAGGAACGGGGGAGGAGAGGAGAGGAAGGAACGGGGAGGAGAGGAGAGGAAGGAACGGGGGAGGAGAGGAGAGGAGAGGGGAGGAAGGAATGGGGAGGAGGGGGGAGGAAGGAATGGGGGAGGAGGGGAGAGGAAGGAACGGGGGAGGAGAGGGGAGGAGGGGAGGAAGGAATGGGGGAAGAGGGGGGAGGAGGGGAGGAAGGAATGGGGGA
The DNA here is from genome assembly GCF_965601325.2 of Salmo salar. Classification (NCBI taxonomy): domain Eukaryota; kingdom Metazoa; phylum Chordata; class Actinopteri; order Salmoniformes; family Salmonidae; genus Salmo; species Salmo salar. The sequence continues at coordinate 2,186,637 of NW_027675356.1, forward strand.
GGAGAGGGGAGGAAGGAATGGGGGAGGAGAGGAAAGGAAGGAACGGGGGAGGAGAGGAGAGGTAGGAACGGGGGAGGAGAGGAGAGGAAGGAACGGGGAGGAGAGGAGAGGAAGGAACGGGGGAGGAATGGGGAGGAGGGGAGGAAGGAATGGGTGAAGAGGGGGGAGGAGGGGAGGAAGGAATGGGGGAGGAGAGGGGAGGAAGGAATGGGGGAGGAGAGGAGAGGAAGGAACGGGGGAGGAGAGGAGAGGAGAGGGGAGGAAGGAATGGGGGAGGAGGGGGGAGGAAGGAACGGGGGAGGAGGGGAGAGGAGAGGGGAGGAAGGAATGGGGGAGGAGGGGGGAGGAAGGAACGGGGGAGGAGGGGAGAGGAAGGAACGGGGGAGGAGAGGGGAGGAGGGGAGGAAGGAATGGGGGAGGAGGGGGGAGGAGGGGAGGAAGGAATGGGGGAGGATAGGGGAGGAGGGGAGGAAGGAATGGGGGAGGAGAGGGGAGGAGGGGAGGAAGGAATGGGGGAGGAGGAGGGAGGAAGGGAGAGGAAGGGAGAGGAAGGAACGGGGAGGAGAGGGGAGGAGGGGGGAAGAGAGGGGAGGAAAAGGGGAGGAGATGGAGGAGAGGGGAGGAACGGGGCAGAGACATCTATCTCCTCAGAAACATGGGTCCGTTCTTGGAACAGCTGGAAGCTCCATCATGCCGTAGGTCCATACGACACTGTAATTTGTGGTTTGGCCTCGTTCAGCAGCGTGGGGATTTGAAAAACCCATTTCCAATAAAGGATTACATCTGAGAGAAATGTTTACGAAACCATTAGGACTTTCTGAAACTCCATCATATCGACCGTGGACTTAAATACTCTCCATTCTAGACACAAGGCCAACGGACACCAGGGTCTCTGCTTTTCTGAAGAGTCTGAACTTATTGAACGAAACTTTACTGAAGGTAAAGACGAGGTTCTGCTTATGGAATTATAAACACCAAGGTAGATAATATTGAGTTTTATGGACCTGATATAAAAAAACAACAACAAGCTTCTCTTTAATTAAACAAAACGTACCTAGTACTTACAAAAACAGAGTTTGTCAACAAAGAGAACATTTAAAAGTTGTAATTACTCTGTCTATACGATAAATACAACAGGTGTAGACCTTACAGTGAAATTCTGCATACAACAGGTGTAGTAGACCTTACAGTGAAATGCTGAATACAACAGGTGTAGTAGACCTTACAGTGAAATACTGAATACAACAGGTGTAGTAGACCTTACAGTGAAATGCTGAATACAACAGGTGTAGTAGACCTTACAGTGAAATGCTGAATACAACAGGTGTAGTAGACCTTACAGTGAAATGCTGAATACAACAGGTGTAGTAGACCTCACAGTGAAATGCTGAATACAACAGGTGTAGTAGACCTTACAGTGAAATGCTGAATACAACAGGTGTAGTAGACCTCACAGTGAAATGCTGAATACAACAGGTGTAGTAGACCTTACAGTGAAATGCTGAATACAACAGGTGTAGTAGACCTTACAGTGAAATGCTGAATACAACAGGTGTAGTAGACCTTACAGTGAAATGCTGAATACAACAGGTGTAGTAGACCTCACAGTGAAATGCTGAATACAACAGGTGTAGTACACCTTACAGTGAAATGCTGAATACAACAGGTGTAGTAGACCTCACAGTGAAATGCTGAATACAACAGGTGTAGTAGACCTTACAGTGAAATGCTGAATACAACAGGTGTAGTAGACCTTACAGTGAAATGCTGAATACAACAGGTGTAGTAGACCTTACAGTGAAATGCTGAATACAACAGGTGTAGTAGACCTTACAGTGAAATGCTGAATACAACAGGTGTAGTAGACCTTACAGTGAAATGCTGAATACAACAGGTGTAGTAGACCTTACAGTGAAATGCTGAATACAACAGGTGTAGTAGACCTTACAGTGAAATGCTGAATACAACAGGTGTAGTAGACCTCACAGTGAAATGCTGAATACAACAGGTGTAGTAGACCTTACAGTGAAATGCTGAATACAACAGGTGTAGTAGACCTCACAGTGAAATGCTGAATACAACAGGTGTAGTAGACCTTACAGTGAAATGCTGAATACAACAGGTGTAGTAGACCTTACAGTGAAATGCTGAATACAACAGGTGTAGTAGACCTTACAGTGAAATGCTGAATACAACAGGTGTAGTAGACCTTACAGTGAAATGCTGAATACAACAGGTGTAGTAGACCTCACAGTGAAATGCTGAATACAACAGGTGTAGTAGACCTTACAGTGAAATGCTGAATACAACAGGTGTAGTAGACCTCACAGTGAAATGCTGAATACAACAGGTGTAGTAGACCTTACAGTGAAATGCTGAATACAACAGGTGTAGTAGACCTTACAGTGAAATGCTGAATACAACAGGTGTAGTAGACCTTACAGTGAAATGCTGAATACAACAGGTGTAGTAGACCTTACAGTGAAATGCTGAATACAACAGGTGTAGTAGACCTTACAGTGAAATGCGGAATACAACAGGTGTAGTAGACCTTACAGTGAAATGCTGAATACAACAGGTGTAGACCTCACAGTGAAATGCTGAATACAACAGGTGTAGTAGACCTTACAGTGAAATGCTGAATACAACAGGTGTAGTAGACCTCACAGTGAAATGCTGAATACATGCTGTTGTCTTTACCTTAGCTGAAACTGTCATGTTGTTGTCTTTACCTTAGCTGAAACTGTCATGTTGTTGTCTTTACCTTAGCTGAAACTGTCATGTTTTTGTCTTTACCTTAGCTGAAACTGTCATGCTGTTGTCTTTACCTTAGCTGAAACTATCATGCTGTTGTCTGTCTTTACCTTAGCTGAAACTGTAATGCTGTTGTCTGTCTTTACCTTAGCTGAAACTGTAATGCTGTTGTCTATATTTACCTTAGCTGAAACTGTCATGATGTTGTCTTTACCTTAGCTGAAACTGTCATGTTGTTGTCTTTACCTTAGCTGAAACTGTCATGCTGTTGTCTTTACCTTAGCTGAAACTGTCATGCTGTTGTCTTTACCTTAGCTGAAACTATCATGCTGTTGTCTGTCTTTACCTTAGCTGAAACTGTAATGCTGTTGTCTGTCTTTACCTTAGCTGAAACTGTAATGCTGTTGTCTATATTTACCTTAGCTGAAACTGTCATGATGTTGTCTTTACCTTAGCTGAAACTGTCATGTTGTTGTCTTTACCTTAGCTGAAACTGTCATGCTGTTGTCTTTACCTTAGCTGAAACTGTCATGTTGTCTTCTTTACCTTAGCTGAAACTGTCATGGTGTTGTCTTTACCTTAGCTGAAACTGTCGTTCTGTTGTCTTTACCTTAGCTGAAACTGTCATGGTGTTGTCTTTACCTTAGCTGAAACTGTCATGTTGTTGTCTGTGTCTTTACCTTAGCTGAAACTGTCATGTTGTTGTCTTTACCTTAGCTGAAACTGTCATGTTGTTGTCTGTGTCTTTACCTTAGCTGAAACTGTCATGTTGTTGTCTGTCTTTACCTTAGCTGAAACTGTCATGCTGTTGTCTTGCATGGTCATGATGGCTTCAGAAATCTTGACATCTATCGGTTCCATGACGGCTTCGATGTTGAAGGGTCCCTCCAACCGGTCAGCTACCAGCAACATGGCATCTGTAACAACACACACACACACACACACACACACACACACACACACACACACACACACACACACACACACACACACACACACACACACACAGAGAGAGAGGAGACATTTGCTCTGGCAGCGTACACACACACATACATACACACACACACAGACACACACACACAGAGAGAGGAGACATTAGCTCTGGCAGCGTACACACACACACACACACACACACACACACACACACACACACACACACACACACACACACACACACACACACACACACACACACGGATCTTCCCGAGGGACTCTGAACTCAGTAAGGGCACAGCGAACATCAAAGAGTAATTGTTGTTAATTCAACAGCCTGCTAATTAACACGAACAAAGAAAAAGACGAATTGTGAATCAGTCTTTAGTAAAACAGCTGACAAAACAGTACCGATATCTGTGAAACAGAAACTCTGTATAATTGCGATGACATGAAGATAAACAAACAAGCTGTTATTAACTGTGATCAGTTAAAAGCTGCATATCATTTTCTATCTGTGTTTGCCAAGAGTTCCTGATTTAACAATTTCCTCCTGTCTGTCACGTATACTCCGTCCCCGGGCCTCTAGGTCGTCAGGCTGCTGATTATCCCGCACACCTATCGCCATCGTCTCGCGCCCCCAGTGCCTCATGACGCTCACCTGGACTCCTGTCACCTCCTTGATTATCTATCTGTCACTTCACCTTGGTTCTTTCCTCAGGTGTTATTGACTCTGTTTTCATGTCGGTGCGTTTGTTTGTGTTTATTGTTGTGTTTATTTATTAAAACACTCCCTGTACTTGCTTCCTGACTCTCAGTGCACTCGCTACAGCGTCTCTCGTCTCCAATTCATTACATGTCTTGGTTGTAGACAGCTGCACCAGTCCACATTAATCTGGTCCTAATGGTAGTGGAGACACCAGTCCATATTAATCTAGTCCTAGTTTATCACCAGTCCATATTAATCTGGTCCTAGTTTATCACCAGTCCACATTAATCTGGTCCTAGTTTATCACCAGTCCACATTAATCTGGTCCTAGTTTATCACTAGTCCATATTAATCTGGTCCTAGATTATCACCAGTCCACATGAATCTGGTCCTTAGATTATCACCAGTCCATATTAATCTGGTCCTAGATTATCACCAGTCCATATTAATCTGGTCCTAGATTATCACCAGTCCATATTCATCTGGTCCTAGTTTATCACCAGTCCATATTAATCTGGTCCTAGATTATCACCAGTCCATATTAATCTGGTCCTAGTTTATCACCAGTCCATATTAAGCTGGTCCTAGTTTATCACCAGTCCATAGTAATCTGGTCCTAAATTATCACCAGTCCATATTAATCTGGTCCTAGTTTATCACCAGTCCATATTAATCTGGTCCTAGTTTATCACCAGTCCATATTAATCTGGTCCTAGATTATCACCAGTCCATATTAATCTGGTCCTAGTTTATCACCAATCCATATTAATCTGGTCCTAGTTTATCACCAGTCCATATTAATCTGGTCCTAGTTTATCACCAGTCCATATTAATCTGGTGCTAGTTTATCACCAGTCCATATTAATCTGGTCCTGGTTTATCACCAGTCCATATTAATCTGGTCCTAGTTTATCACCAGTCCATATTAATCTGGTCCTAGTTTATCACCAGCCTTTATTCATCTGGTCCTAGTTTATCACCAGTCCATATTAATCTGGTTCTAGTTTATCACCAGTCCATATTAATCTGGTCCTAGTTTATCACCAGTCCATATTAATCTGGTCCTAGTTTATCACCAGTCCATATTAATCTGGTCCTAGTTTATCACCAGCCCTTATTAATCTGGTCCTAGTTTATCACCAGTCCATATTAATCTGTTCCTAGTTTATCACCAGTCCATATTAATCTGGTCCTAGTTTATCACCAGTCCATATTAATCTGGTCCTAATGGTAGTGGAGACACCAGTCCGTATTAATCTGGTACATTAGAGACAGGAAGCAGATTACTCTGTATGAGGTCTGGACAGGAAGAGTACAGTACATTAGAGACAGGAAGCAGATTACTCTGTGTGAGGTCTGGACAGGAAGAGTACAGTACATTAGAGACATGAAGCAGATTACTCTGTGTGAGGTTTGGCATGGATCAATACTGAAGATATATGACTCTATTGTCCAGCTCTTTGTTTTCATTAAAACAACGTTTTATTAATCTGAGTTCATATAAAAAACATTGATCTAGCTTCATATAGAACCTATTACTGTGGAGGGGATGGAGATATCCACCTGCCGAGCTCTGCAAGAGACCAGGATGAAAATGTACTTCATCTTTTCATTATACTCTTGTCTTGTCTCTCCTACGCAAAATATCATAAAGCTTTACAGTGTCTGGACGATAGGAGAGAGAGAGAGAGAGAGAGAGAGAGAGAGAGAGAGAGAGAGAGAGAGAGAGAGAGAGAGAGAGAGAGAGAGAGAGAGAGAGAGAGAGAGAGAGAGAGAGAGAGAGAGGGAGAGCGGGGGAGAGGGAGAGCGGGAGAGAGGGAGAGGGAGAGAGAGAGTGAGAGAGGGAGAGTGGGAGAGAGACGGAGCGAGAGACAGAGAGTGAATGGGTCAGTGAATTCAGTCTCTCCCTTCCATCCCCAGATAGGAGGTGGTAGGAGAGAGAGAGAAAGAGAGAAAGAGAGAGAGAGAGAGAGAGACAGAAAGAGAGAAAGAGAGAAAGAGACAGAGAGAGGGAGAGGGAGAGGGGGAAGAGGGAGAGGGAGAGAGGGAGAGGGAGAGGGAGAGGGAGAGGGAGAGGGAGAGAGGGAGAGCGGGAGAGCGAGAGACAGAAAGACAGCGAGCGAGTGGGATAGAAGGAGAGCTGGAGAGAGACAGAGAGAGAGAGCAAGTCCTTTCATTACAGTAGAGAGGAAAAACGAAGAGAGGAAGGTGAAACCAAAGCAAAGAACTGGGACCTGAGAGTCAATGAGAGTAGAAATGAAAGACGTGTCAACAGAACTGAGCTGAGGAACCTCAGGGCAGATTCAGTAAGAACTGACCCTCGAGGGGAAAAACACAAAGGATTATCCCACAAAGACTGTTGGGTTGTTACCTCACAGATACCACTGCTACTGTTGTCTCAAAATACAATTACTACTGTTGTCTCACAAATACAATTACTACTGTTGTCTCAAAATACAATTACTACTGTTGTCTCACAAATACAATTACTACTGTTGTCTCAAAATACAATTACTACTGTTGTCTCACAAATACAATTACTACTGTTGTCTCACAAATACAATTACTACTGTTGTCTCACAAATACAATTACTACTGTTGTCTCACAAATACAATTACTACTGTTGTCTCACAAATACAATTACTACAGTTGTCTCACAAATACAATTACTACTGTTGTCTCACAAATACAATTACTACTGTTGTCTCACAAATACAATTACTACTGTTGTCTCACAAATACAATTACTACAGTTGTCTCACAAATACAATTACTACTGTTGTCTCACAAATACAATTACTACTGTTGTCTCACAATACAATTACTACTGTTGTCTCACAAATACAATTACTACTGTTGTCTCACAATACAATTACTACTGTTGTCTCACAAATACAATTACTACTGTGGTCTCAAAATACAATTACTACTGTTGTCTCAAAATACAATTACTACTGTTGTCTCACAAATCCAGGGTTGTTTTGTTATAGTTTTTTTGTCATTTTAAGTTTAGAGATCCACGAATCAGAAGATCCCACAGTATGTCTAACTTACACGTCACTGTAAGGATGAGTATTGGATGTTTATCATTGATTAGCCATGCAAATATACATTCCTGTCTGTTACATTAACCAATTCAGATGGTGGTTGCATGTCCCAGATTAAAAATCGCATACCGTTGATCTCCGTATTCTGTCTCGTGTCCAAGTCTCATGTCCCAGAATATAAATATTAAAATAATGGGTACGGCACAGAGCCTTGTGGAACTCCATATTTGACCTTGAACTTTTCGCAAAAAAAAAAACACATCACCTTTTTTTTTAAATCAAGTTCCACAAAAAATACAAACGAACAAGTATAGTATCCCTGAAACACAACATAACCCACAACGTCATGACCTGAGCCCAAGGTTAGCCTGTAATGAGGTGATACTACTGTAATTACAGTAATTTCTCACTGATGTCCTTCTTCCATTCTTCATCTTCCATAAACAGCAAACAACGTTCAGAGCTCTGAGAAGGTAATTAACTGGAACATTATAATGAGTCTAGTGGATTAACCTTTGGAGAATGAACTAGTCAGCAGCAACACTTTGCCCCCAAAACTGAAGCAACGATACAGACAACATCTCCTATATTTCACAGCCTTTATGTTTTAAGCTATAGGGTAGAATTACTGTAACTATAGGGTAGTAGTACTGTAACTATAGAGTAGTGTTACTGTAGCTATAGAGTAGTATTACTGTAGCTATAGAGTAGTATTACTGTAGCTATAGGGTAGTATTACCGTAGCTATAGGGTAGTATTACTGTAGCTATAGGGTAGTGTTACTGTAGTTATAGGGTAGTATTACTGTAACTATAGGGTAGTATTACTGTAACTGTAGAGTAGTATTACTGTAGCTATAGAGTAGAATTACTGTAAATATAGAGTAGTATTACTGTAGCCATAGAGTAGTATTACTGTAGTTATAGGGTAGTATTACTGTAACTGTAGAGTAGTATTACTGTAGCTATAGAGTAGAATTACTGTAAATATAGAGTAGTATTACTGTAAATATAGAGTAGTATTACTGTAGCTATAGATTAGTATTACTGTAACTGTAGAGTAGTATTACTGTAGCTATAGGGTAGTATTACTGTAACTGTAGAGTAGTATTACTGTAACTATAGAGTAGTATTACTGTAGCTATAGAGTAGTATTACTGTAGCTATAGAGCTATAGCGTAGTATTACTGTAACTATAGAGTAGTATTACTGTAACTATAGAGTAGAATTACTGTAAATATAGAGTAGTATTACTGTAAATATAGAGTATTATTACTGTAGCTATAGAGTAGTATTACTGTAGCTATAGAGTAGTATTACTGTAACTGTAGAGTAGTATTACTGTAGTTATATGGTAGTATTACTGTAACTATAGAGTAGTATTACTGTAGCTATAGGGTAGTATTACTGTAGCTATAGAGCTATAGAGTAGTGTTACTGTAGCTATAGAGTAGTATTACTGTAGCTATAGAGTAGTATTACTGTAGCTATAGAGTAGTATTAGTGTAGCTATAGGGTAGTATTACTGTAACTGTAGAGTAGTATTACTGTAACTATAGAGAAGTATTACTGTAGCTATAGAGTAGAATTACTGTAAATATAGAGTAGTATTACTGTAAATATAGAGTATTATTACTGTAGCTATAGAGTAGTATTACTGTAGCTATAGAGTAGTATTACTGTAACTGTAGAGTAGTATTACTGTAGTTATATGGTAGTATTACTGTAACTATAGAGTAGTATTACTGTAGCTATAGGGTAGTATTACTGTAGCTATAGAGCTATAGAGTAGTGTTACTGTAGCTATAGAGTAGTATTACTGTAGCTATAGAGTAGTATTACTGTAGCTATAGAGTAGTATTAGTGTAGCTATAGGGTAGTATTACTGTAACTGTAGAGTAGTATTACTGTAACTATAGAGTAGTATTACTGTAGCTATAGAGTAGTATTACTGTAGCTATAGAGCTATAGCGTAGTATTACTGTAGCTATAGGGTAGTATTACTGTAACTATAGAGTAGTATTACTGTAACTATAGAGTAGTATTACTGTAGCTATAGAGTAGCATTACCGTAGCTATAGAGTAGTATTACTGTAGCTATAGAGTAGCATTACTGTAGCTATAGAGTAGTATTACTATAACTATAGAGCTATAGAGTAGTATTACTGTAGCTATAGGGTAGTATTACTGTAGCTATAGGGTAGTATTACTGTAAGTATAGAGTAGTATTACTGTAACTATAGAGTAGTATTACTGTAACTATAGAGTAGTATTACTGTAGCTATAGAATAGTATTACTGTAGCTATAGAGTAGTATTACTGTAGCTATAGAGTAGTAGCTATAGAGTAGTATTACTGTAACTATAGAGTAGTATTACAGTAACTATAGAGTAGTATTACTGTAGCTATAGGGTAGTATTACTGTAGCTATAGGGTAGTAATACTGTAGCTATAGAGTAGTATGACTGTAACTATAGGGTCGTATTACTGTAGCTATAGAGTAGTATTACTGTAGCTATAGAGTAGTATTACTGTAGCTATGGGGTAGTATTACTGTAGCTCTAGGGTAGTATTACTGTAGCTATGGGGTAGTATTACTGTAACTATAGGGTAGTACTACTGTAGCTATAGAGTAGTATTCCTGTAGCTATAGGGAAGTATTACTGTAGAGCCATCTCACCTCTGTGTGATACGGCACGTCTGCGTATTCCGAACCACACTCCTCTAGAAAAAATTTAAACTGGCGGTGATTCAGACCTTTGGCTCTTATAACGTTAACTACCTGTGTTACTGTGGTCATAACATGTTCCATCTTTAGGGCTTTGGCACACAGTGATTCCTGATGTATGATGCAGTGGTAAACAGTTAGCTCACCTGCACAGTTCTCTTCCCGCATCTTCTCCCGAACCATGCCCAACAGTCCACTCTTTTTACCGCACATCGCTGGCGCACCATCTGTCGTTAATCCAACGAGTTTATCCCACGGCAGCTTTATTTCAGTTACACATTTGGAAACCTCCTCAAAGATTTCCTTTCCTGTGGTTGTGCCATGCATTGATTTGAATCCCAATAGCTCCTCCGTAACACACAGATTTGAGTCCACTCCACGGATGAAGACTGACAGCTGAGCAGTATCAGATGCGTCGCAGCTCTCATCCACAGCGAGGGAGAACGCAACGAAATCTTTTCCCTTTTCCATCAGCTGGTCATACAGATTGGTGGCAAGATCACATGTGCAATCAGCTACTGTGTTCCTGCTCAGGCTCACGTTTGAAAATGCTTGCTTTTTCTCTGGGCATACGAGGTCACAAACTTTCATCATGCACTTTTTCACGAACTCTCCCTCATTAAAGGGCCGGGCTGATTTTGCGATCTCTGCTGCCACTATATAACTAGCCTTTACAGCAGCCTCACTTTGTGATGTGGCTTTTTTGAACATATTCTGTTGTGAAACCAAACTTATTTTCATCTCCTCTACTTTCTGGCTCCTTTGAGTCATGTCCAGGTCCTTGTATTTGTCATGGTGTTTCGTTTCATAGTGTCGTCTAATGTTGTACTCCTTACTTACAGCCACGTTGACTCCACAAACAAGACAAACAGGTTTGTCTTTTACATATGTAAACAGATATTCTGCCTCCCACTTGTCCAGAAAGCTCCTGTTTTCTGCCTTTCTTTTCGCCATTTTTGGGAAGGGATAGCGCGCTGATAGTTGTAGCGTCTATGTTGCTATGACTACTGTCACAGAGGAGAGGGCGTTTCTGGGTCCTGTCCTGATTGGCGCACGAAAACAACAGCAGAGCATTATGGGATTCGTAGTATTAGCGGTGAATGCGCTGTATAATAACGGCGGGCCAGCTCTAGTAGTAATTTGGTATTGTCTCGCGGGCCAAATATAATTAGTTTGACACCCATGCTATAGAGTATTATTACTGTAGCTATAGAGTAGTATTACTGTAGCTATAGAGTAGTATTACTGTAACTATAGGGTAGTATTACATTTACATTTGTCATTTAGCAGACGCTCTTATCCAGAGCGACTTACAGTAGTGAATGCATACATTTCATTTCATGCATTTTTTGTATTTTTATAAAAAGCTTTCAAATGAAACAAGCAATTTTACACACGGTAAAAAGTAGTTATCTTGACAATACTGCGTTCCAAAAGAGTAGCAGATTTTAACATTAAACATGTTTGGCTTTACCTTAGGCATCCCTCTCAAGCCCTGTACACTGAGAAGGGACAATAGCAGATAAGGTCAGCTCTAGCAGAGATACAGTGAGCTCAAAGTATTGGGACAGTGTGTTTTGTTTTGGCTATGTACTCCAGCACCTCCGATGCAGACGGTCAGCTTTAATTTGAAGGTATTTTCATCCATATGAGCCGTTTAGAAATGACAGCACTTTTTGTACATGCACTCTTTCTCTCCCCCCCCCCCCCCCCCCCATTATAGGGGCCCAAAAGTATTGTGACAAGTTCACTTGTGTGTATCAAAGTTATCAAAAGTTTATTTGGTCCCATATTCTTAGCACACAATGATTACATCAAGCATTGGATTCATTTGCTGTTTTGTTTGTGTTTCAGATTATTTTGTGCCCAATTTGTGTTAGGAATATCGGACCAAATACATTGGTGAACTTGTTCCAATACTTTCAGTTCCCCCATTTTAAGGGACCATGTACAAAAAGTCAGTCGTTTCAAATTCAAAGTGCTGGAGTACAGAGCCAAAACAAATGGACACTGTCCCAATACTTTTGGAGCTCACTGTATTTCTAATATTACTGTATTACTGTAGCTATAGGGTAGTGGTACTGTAGATATAGGGTAGTATTACTGTAGCTATAGAGTATTATTACTGTAGCTATAGAGTAGTATTACTGTAGCTATATAGTAGTATTACTGTAGCTATAGGGTAGTATTACTGTAGCTATAGGGTAGTATTACTGTAGCTATAGAGCTATAGGGTAGTATTACTGTAGCTATTGAGTAGTATTACTGTAACTATAGGGTAGTAGTACTGTAACTATAGAGTAGTGTTACTGTAGCTATAGAGTAGTATTACTATAGCTATAGAGTAGTATTACTGTAGATATAGGGTAGTATTACTGTAGCTATAGGGTAGTATTACTGTAGCTATAGAGTATTATTACTGGAGCTATAGAGTAGTATTACTGTAGCTTTAGGGTAGTGTTACTGTAGCTATAGTGTAGTATTACTGTAGCTATAGGGCTATAGAGTAGTATTACTGTAGCTATAGGGTAGTATTACTGTAGCTATAGAGTAGTATTACTGTAGCTATAGTGTAGTGTTACTGTAGCTATAGAGTAGTATTACTGTAGCTATAGAGCTATAGAGTAGTGTTACTGTAGCTATAGAGTAGTATTACTGTAGCTAAAGGGTAGTATTACTGTAACTGTAGAGTAGTATTACTGTAACTATAGAGTAGTATTACTGTAGCTATAGAGTAGTATTACTGTAGCTATAGAGTAGTATTACTGTAACTATAGGGTAGTATTACTGTAGCTATAGAGTAGTGTTACTGTAACTATAGAGCTATATGGTAGTATTACTGTAACTATAGAGTAGTGTTACTGTAACTATAGAGCTATAGGGTAGTATCACTGTAGCTATATGGTAGTATTACTGTAACTATAGAGTAGTATTACTGTAGCTATAGGGTAGTATTACTGTAACTATAGAGTAGTATTACTGTAGCTATAGGGTAGTATTACAGTAGCTATAGAGTAGTATTACTGTAGCTATAGAGTAGTATTACTGTAGCTATAGGGTAGTATTACTGTAACTATAGAGTAGTATTACTGTAGCTATAGGGTAGTGGTACTGTAGATATAGGGTAGTATTACTGTAGCTATAGGGTAGTATTACTGTAGCTATAGAGTATTATTACTGTAGCTATAGAGTAGTATTACTGTAGCTATAGGGTAGTGTTACTGTAGCTATAGTGTAGTATTACTGTAGCTATAGGGCTATAGAGTAGTATTACTGTAGCTATAAGGTAGTATTACTGTAGCTATAGAGTTGTATTACTGTAGCTATAGTGTAGTGTTACTGTAGCTATAGAGTAGTATTACTGTAGCTATAGAGCTATAGAGTAGTGTTACTGTAGCTATAGAGTAGTATTACTGTAGCTATTGAGTAGTATTACTGTAGCTTTAGAGTAGTATTACAGCAGCTATAGGGTAGTATTACTGTAGCTATAGGGTAGTATTACTGTAGCTATAGAGTAGTTTTACAGTAGCTATAGAGTAGTATTACTGTAGCTATAGGGTAGTATTACTGTAACTATAGAGTAGTATTACTGTAACTATAGAGTAGTATTACTGTAGCTATAGGGTTTTATTACTGTAGCTATAGAGTAGTATTACTGTAGCTATAGAGTAGTATTACTGTAGCTATAGAGTAGTATTACTGTAACTATAGAGTAGTATTACTGTAGCTATAGGGTAGTATTACTGTAGCTATAGAGTAGTATTACTATAGCTATAGAGTAGTATTACTGTAGATATAGGGTAGTATTACTGTAGCTATAGGGTAGTATTACTGTAGCTATAGAGTATTATTACTGTAGCTATAGAGTAGTATTACTGTAGCTTTAGGGTAGTGTTACTGTAGCTATAGTGTAGTATTACTGTAGCTATAGGGCTATAGAGTAGTATTACTGTAGCTATAGGGTAGTATTACTGTAGCTATAGAGAAGTATTACTGTAGCTATAGTGTAGTGTTACTGTAGCTATAGAGTAGTATTACTGTAGCTATAGAGCTATAGAGTAGTGTTACTGTAGCTATAGAATAGTATTACTGTAGCTAAAGGGTAGTATTACTGTAACTGTAGAGTAGTATTACTGTAACTATAGAGTAGTATTACTGTAGCTATAGAGTAGTATTACTGTAGCTATAGAGTAGTATTACTGTAGCTATAGGGTAGTATTACTGTAGCTATAGAGTAGTGTTACTGTAACTATAGAGCTATATGGTAGTATTACTGTAACTATAGAGTAGTGTTACTGTAGCTATAGGGTAGTATTACTGTAACTATAGAGTAGTATTACTGTAGCTATAGGGTAGTATTACTGTAACTATAGAGTAGTATTACTGTAGCTATAGGGTAGTATTACAGTAGCTACAGAGTAGTATTACTGTAGCTATAGAGTAGTATTACTGTAGCTATAGGGTAGTATTACTGTAACTATAGAGTAGTATTACTGTAGCTATAGGGTATTGGTACTGTAGATATAGGGTAGTATTACTGTAGCTATAGGGTAGTATTACTGTAGCTATAGAGTATTATTACTGTAGCTATAGAGTAGTATTACTGTAGCTATAGGGTAGTGTTACTGTAGCTATAGTGTAGTATTACTGTAGCTATAGGGCTATAGAGTAGCATTACTGTAGCTATAGGGTAGTATTACTGTAGCTATAGAGTAGTATTACTGTAGCTATAGTGTAGTGTTACTGTAGCTATAGAGTAGTATTACTGTAGCTATAGAGCTATAGAGTAGTGTTACTGTAGCTATAGAGTAGTATTACTGTAGCTATTGAGTAGTATTACTGTAGCTTTAGAGTAGTATTACAGTAGCTATAGGGTAGTATTACTGTAGCTATAGGGTAGTATTACTGTAGCTATAGAGTAGTTTTACAGTAGCTATAGAGTAGTATTACTGTAGCTATAGGGTAGTATTACTGTAAGTATAGAGTAGTATTACTGTAACTATAGAGTAGTATTACTGTAGCTATAGGGTAGTATTACTGTAGCTATAGAGTAGTATTACTGTAGCTATAGAGTAGTATTACTGTAGCTATAGAGTAGTATTACTGTAACTATAGAGTAGTATTACTGTAGCTATAGGGTAGTATTACTGTAGCTATAGAGCTATAGAGTAGTATTACTGTAGCTATAGAGTAGTATTACAGTAGCTATAGAGTAGTTTTACTGTAGCTATAGGGTAGTATTACTGTAAATGTAGAGTAGTATTACTGTAACTATAGAGTAGTATTACTGTAGCTATAGAGTAGTATTACTGTAGCTATAGAGTAGTATTACTGTAGCTATAGGGTAGTATTACTGTAGCTATAAAGTAGTGTTACTGTAACTATAGAGCTATATGTAGTATTACTGTAACTATAGAGTAGTGTTACTGTAACTATAGAGCTATAGGGTAGTATTACTGTAGCTATATGGTAGTATTACTGTAACTATAGAGTAGTATTACTGTAGCTATAGGGTACTATTACTGTAACTATAGAGTAGTATTACTGTAGCTATAGGGTAGTATTACAGTAGCTATAGAGTAGTATTACTGTAGCTATAGAGTAGTATTACTGTAGCTATAGGGTAGTATTACTGTAACTATAGAGTAGTATTACTGTAGCTATAGGGTAGTGTTACTGTAGATATAGGGTAGTATTACTGTAGCTATAGGGTAGTATTACTGTAGCTATAGAGTATTATTACTGTAGCTATAGAGTAGTATTACTGTAGCTATAGGGTAGTGTTACTGTAGCTATAGTGTAGTATTACTGTAGCTATAGGGCTATAGAGTAGTATTACTGTAGCTATAGGGTAGTATTACTGTAGCTATAGAGTAGTATTACTGTAGCTATAGTGTAGTGTTACTGTAGCTATAGAGTAGTATTACTGTAGCTATAGAGCTATAGAGTAGTGTTACTGTAGCTATAGAGTAGTATTACTGTAGCTATTGAGTAGTATTACTGTAGCTTTAGAGTAGTATTACTGTAGCTATAGGGTAGTATTACTGTAGCTATAGGGTAGTATTACTGTAGCTATAGAGTAGTTTTACAGTAGCTATAGAGTAGTATTACTGTAGCTATAGGGTAGTATTACTGTAACTATAGAGTAGTATTACTGTAACTATAGAGTAGTATTACTGTAGCTATAGGGTAGTATTACTGTAGCTATAGAGTAGTATTACTGTAGCTATAGAGTAGTATTACTGTAGCTATAGAGTAGTATTACTGTAACTATAGAGTAGTATTACTGTAGCTATCGGGTAGTATTACTGTAGCTATAGAGCTATAGAGTAGTATTACTGTAGCTATAGAGTAGTATTACAGTAGCTATAGAGTAGTATTACTGTAGCTATAGGGTAGTATTACTGTAACTGTAGAGTAGTATTACTGTAACTATAGAGTAGTATTACTGTAGCTATAGAGTAGTATTACTGTAGCTATAGGGTAGTATTACTGTAGCTATAGAGTAGTGTTACTGTAGCTATAGTGTAGTATTACTGTAGCTATAGGGCTATAGAGTAGTATTACTGTAGCTATAGGGTAGTATTACTGTAGCTATAGAGTAGTATTACTGTAGCTATAGTGTAGTGTTACTGTAGCTATAGAGTAGTATTACTGTAGCTATAGAGCTATAGAGTAGTGTTACTGTAGCTATAGAGTAGTATTACTGTAGCTATTGAGTAGTATTACTGTAGCTTTAGAGTAGTATTACTGTAGCTATAGGGTAGTATTACTGTAGCTATAGGGTAGTATTACTGTAGCTATAGAGTAGTTTTACAGTAGCTATAGAGTAGTATTACTGTAGCTATAGGGTAGTATTACTGTAACTATAGAGTAGTATTACTGTAACTATAGAGTAGTATTACTGTAGCTATAGGGTAGTATTACTGTAGCTATAGAGTAGTATTACTGTAGCTATAGAGTAGTATTACTGTAGCTATAGAGTAGTATTACTGTAACTATAGAGTAGTATTACTGTAGCTATCGGGTAGTATTACTGTAGCTATAGAGCTATAGAGTAGTATTACTGTAGCTATAGAGTAGTATTACAGTAGCTATAGAGTAGTATTACTGTAGCTATAGGGTAGTATTACTGTAACTGTAGAGTAGTATTACTGTAACTATAGAGTAGTATTACTGTAGCTATAGAGTAGTATTACTGTAGCTATAGGGTAGTATTACTGTAGCTATAGAGTAGTGTTACTGTAACTATAGAGCTATATGGTAGTATTACTGTAACTATAGAGTAGTATTACTGTAACTATAGAGTAGTATTACTGTAGCTATAGGGTAGTATTACAGTAGCTATAGAGTAGTATTACTGTAGCTATAGAGTAGTATTACTGTAACTATAGAGTAGTATTACTGTAACTATAGAGTCGTATTACTGTAGCTATATGGTAGTATTACTGTAGCTATAGGGTAGTATTACTGTAGCTATAGAGTAGTATTACTGTAGCTATAGGGTAGTGTTACTGTAGCTATAGGGCAGTATTACTGTAGCTATAGGGTAGTATTACTGTAGCTATAGGGTAGTATTACTGTAGCTATGGGGTAGTGTTACTGTAGCTATAGGGTAGTATTACTCTAGCTATAGAGTAGTATTACTGTAGCTATAGAGTAGTATTACTGTAACTATAGAGCTATATAGTAGTGTTACTGTAGCTATAGGGTAGTATTACTGTAGCCCTGCCAGTATGTTATTGCCTGTGCCTTTGAAGATCTCATTTGTTTGTTGAGTTTGCAGCTTCAGACTTTGCTTGGTGATGGTTGGTTAGATTTCCGTCAGGAGACTGTTGGAGGTCAGACTAATTTGTGTCCTGGGAAGTCTTCAGCTGCAGTCTGTCCTTGTGGCTCAGATTTAACTATATTGCTCTTGGGAATGTAGCCAAGGCCTCAGAGTAACTCTACTGCTCTGGAGAAAGTAACTAAGGCCTCAGAGTAACTCTACTGCTCTGGGGAAAGTAACTAAGGCCTCAGAGTAACTCTACTGCTCTGGGGAAAGTAACTTAGGCCTCAGAGTAACTCTACTGCTCTGGAGAAAGTAACTAAGGCCTCAGAGTGACTCTACTGTTCTGGAGAAAGTAACTTAGGCCTCAGAGTAACTCTACTGCCCTGGAGAAAGTAACTAAGGCCTCAGAGTAACTCTACTGCTCTGGAGAAAGTAATTAAGGCCTCAGAGTAACACTACTGCCCTGGAGAAAGTAACTAAGCCCTCAGAGTAACTCTACTGCTCTGGAGAAAGTAACTAAGGCCTCAGAGTAACTCTACTGCCCTGGATAAAGTAACTAAGGCCTCAGAGTAACTCTACTGCTCTGGAGAAAGTAACTTAGGCCTCAGAGTAACTCTACTGCTCTGGGGAAAGCAACTTAAGGCCTCAGAGTAACTCTACTGCTCTGGATAATGTAGACAAGGCCTCAGAGTAACTCTACTGCTCTGGATAAAGTAACTAAGGCCTCAGAGTAACTCTACTGCTCTGGATAAAGTAACTAAGGCCTCAGAGTAACTCTACTGCCCTGGAGAAAGTAACTAAGGCCTAAGAGTAACTCTACTGCTCTGGAGAAAGTAACTAAGGCCTCAGAGTAACTCTACTGCTCTGGATAAAGTAGACAAGGCCTCAGAGTAACTCTACTGCTCTGGAAAAAGTAACTAAGGCCTCAGAGTAACTCTACTGCTCTGGATAAAGTAACTAAGGCCTCAGAGTAACTCTACTGCTCTGGGGAAAGTAACTAAGGCCTCAGAGTAACTCTACTGCTCTGGATAAAATAACTAAGGTCTCAGAGTAACTCTACTGCTCTGGATAAAGTAACTAAGGCCTCAGAGTAACTCTACTGCTCTGGATAAAATAACTAAGGCCTCAGAGTAACTCTACTGCTCTGGAGAAAGTAGACAAGGCCTCAGATTTACTCTGAGGGTTACTCTAAGGGTTCCAAAAATGGTTTTTCGACTGTCCCCATAGGATAACCCTTTTTGGTTCCAGGTAAAACCCTTTTTGATTCCAGATAGAACTATTTTGGGTTCCATGTAGAACTTTTTTGGGGGAAAGGGTTCTACATGGAACCCAATAAGGTTCTACCTGGAACCTAAAAGCGTTCCTCAAAAGGGAATAAGGAGTTAGCGGTAGCTAACAGCTAGCTAGCAGACACTGGGATAAGGAGTCTTTGTGAGGGGTAGCTAACAGCTAGCTAGCAGACACTGGGATAAGGAGTTTTTGTGAGGCGGTAGCTAACAGCTAGCTAGCAGACGCTGGGAAAAGGTGTCTTTGTGAGGCGGTAGCTAACAGCTAGCTAGCAGACACTGGGTTAAGGAGTCTTTGTGAGGCGGTAGCTAACAGCTAGCTAGCAGACACTGGGATAAGGAGTCTTTGTGAGGCGGTAGCTAACAGCTAGCTAGCAGACACTGGGATAAGGAGTCTTTGTGAGGTGGTAGCTAACAGCTAGCTAGCAGACGCTGGGTTAAGGAGTCTTTGTGAGGCAGTAGCTAACAGCTAGCTAGCAGACACTGGGATTTTGTTTTAGCTGTTTGTTTTGGTTGGATGTGATTATGGTCACCGTTACTGGAACACTCATAGAGCCTGTTGAAATCCCCCCTGACAGCCAGGTAAACACACCAGAGGAGAGTCCCAAATGGCACCCTGTTCCCTACAGTGTACTACTGTTGACCAGGGTCCATAGGGCCAGTTACAGGGTAGTATTACTGGGAGACTACAGGGAGACTAACGGACCTTTATGTACTTAAACTCTGGAGGAACAAATTCTCTTTTCATGTGCAGAACTCTATAAAGTACACATCGCCACGGAAACCGTTGATTAACGGAAAGCCGGAAAAGCCGAAAGGGTGGAAATGTTTTTCCCGAAATCCTAAATAAATTCATAAATAAAACCAAGGAGAGGAGTAGACTGCAAATGTGTGTAAAAGGTTTCCCTGTAATGTCTGTAAACCCAGAACCACATCAAGAGTATACATTCGTTCTTGTTAAAACTTGTTAACTTACTAAGACAAGGCAGAAGTGAAGTATTTTCTGTGAATAATAATTATAAGGTTTAAACCATCCTCCTACAAGACGATGTGATTCCAATCCGTTTAATTTCATCTCCTTAACATACATCAAGGCAGGGCAGACCTGTAAAAGACTCACTGCAGATGCTTTAAAGACCTTAAAAGGGGTAATTCCATAGTTGCTACATCAATGTTATTGGACTTATAAATTAATGATGTGTCCCCATTGATTCTTGAAGAATATAACTTATGCCTCATGAGCTTAGTAGTACCTCATCAGTATTCAAAATATAACCTTCTTATTCAAGTTCGTAAACAAAGTCAATGTAAACAAACACTATACAGCCTCAAAACATGGTTACAAATATTGTTTTTAATAGATGATCAACTCTGTCTGTGAATTTCTCCAGGCCCAACTCTCCGCTTTTTTACCAAAACAGGGGCGGGGAAAGCATTGTTATTGTTTCAACTGCTGATTCCGGCTTTAAAGAGCTGCTTCTTTCTTTCTCTCTTTCTGTCAGTAGTTGCTAGGAGTGGTGGTAGGAGTCAGGCGCAGAGAGCAGAGGTAAGGAACTTTGTGTTTATTAAATAAAACACAACACGATCGACGCCAACACAACCGGTGTGGACAAAATGCAAAGTGCTCAGAACAGGTGCACAGCATGCATAAAATATAACAGTAGTAGATCGCCAGCACATCCAAATACAAAACACAACCTGACGCTAAATAATCCCGCACAAACCTGGGCGGGCTAACCAGGCTTAAATAACCAAAATCAAAAGACCCAAATGAAGAACAGGTGCAAACAATAAGACATACCAAACGAAAAGGAAAAAGGGATCAGCGGCGGCTAGTACGCCGGTGACGACGACCGCCGAGCGCCGCCCGAGCAGGCAGGGGAGCCACCTTCGGTGGGATTCGTGACACTTTCTTACTTTCTCTCTTTCTTTTTTTCTTTCACTTTTTCTCTATTTCTTTCGCTCTTTCTTTCTTTCTCTTTTTCTTTCTTTCTATCTTTCTTTCTTTCTAAGACCCTGATCAAAATAAAAACACCTACAGGGTACTAGTCACATGCTGTGTCCCAAAGGGCACCCTCTTCCCTACGGTGGACTCCTTTTGACCAGGGCCCATAGGGCACTAAACAGGGACTAGCAGGGTGCCATTTGGGATGAAGTCACAGTGTTCAGGCTTCTGTTGCTTCTCCTGCCAGGTACGTCGAGGCTTAAAATGAACAAGCCTTCTGTTGCTTCTCAGGCCAGGTATATCGAGGCTTAAAATTAACAAGCCTTCTGTTGCTTCTCCTGCCAGGTACAACGAGGCTTAAAATGAACAAGCTTTCTGTTGCTTCTCCTGCCAGGTACAACAAGGCTTAAAATGAACAAGCTTTCTGTTGCTTCTCCTGCCAGGTACAACAAGGCTTAAAATGAACAAGCTTTCTGTTGCTTCTCCTGCCAGGTACATAGAGGCTTAAAATTAACAAGCCTTCTGTTGCTTCTCCTGCCAGGTACATCAAGGCTTAAAATTAACAAGCCTTTTGTTGCTTCTCCTGCCAGGTACATCAAGGCTTAAAATTAACAAGCTTTCTGTTGCTTCTCCGGCCAGGTACATCAAGGCTTAAAATTAACAAGCTTTCTGTTGCTTCTCCTGCCAGGTACATCGAGGCTTAAAGTTAACAAGCTTTCTGTTGCTTCTCCTGTCAGGTACATTGAGGCTTAAAGTTAACAAGCTTTCTGTTGCTTCTCCTGCCAGGTACATCGAGGCTTAAAATGAACAAGCTTTCTGTTGCTTCTCCTGCCAGGTACATCGAGGCTTAAAATGAACAAGCCTTCTGTTGCTTCTCCTGCCAGGTACATAGGGGCTGCCACGTCCTGACCAGTATAAGGGGTTATTTGTTATTGTAGTTTGGTCAGGACGTGGCAGGGGGTATTTGTTTGATGTGGTTCGGGGTTTAATGGGATATGTATTTATGTAAGAGGGGTGTTTGATTTATGTGTTCCGGGGTTTTTGGGTAATGTTCTTGTTTTTGTATTTCTATGGTATTTTCTATGTTGTGTATTTCTTTGTGTTGGCCTGGTATGGCTCTCAATCAGGAACAGCTGTACATCGTTGTTGCTGATTGAGAGTCATACTTAAGTAGCCGTGTTTTCACCTGTCACCTTGCCTTTGTGCAGATTGCCATTCATTAAAGAATTGCTCTCTTTTTCTTTTTTGTTGTTGAACTTTTTTCCCCTTTTTCCCCCCCAACTTCGTGGTTTCCAATTGGTAGTTACAGTCTTGTCCCATCACTGCAACTCCCGTACGGACTCGGGAGAGGCAAAGGTCGAGAGCCGTGCGTCCTCAGAAACACGACCCAACCAAGCTGCACTGCTTCTTGACACACTGCTCATTTAACCCGGAAGCCAGCCACACCAATGTGTTCGGAGGAAACACTGTTAGGGGCCGGCCAAACCCTCCCCTAAACCAGACGACACTAGGACAATTGTGCTCCGCTTCATGGGTCTCCTGGTTGCGACACAGCCCGGGTCTTGTAACGGGTGTCGTAAGGATCAGACCAAAACGCAGCGGGAACGTGTATATTCATCTTCTTTATAATGTTGAAGAAGGAAAAACAAACAAATCACGTATACAAAACAAAACGAATTACACTAATAGTCCTATCAGGTGCTCAGACACTAAACAAGGAGACAACTACCCACAAATCCCATAGAAAAAAACACCCCTCTTAAATAAGATCTTCAATTGGAAGCAACGAGGAGCAGCTGCTTCCAATTGAAGATCAACCCCATTAACTAAACATAGACATAGAATGACTAGAACTAACATAGAAATAAACTAACAAGAACATAGCCCAAAAACCCCGAAACACTCTAAACAAACACCCCCCTGCCACGTCCTGACCAAACTACAATAACAAATAACCCCTTTACTGATCAGGATGTGACAGGTCTGGAGTGACGCCTCAAGCACTGCGATGCCTTAGACCACTGCACCACTCGGGATGCCAGTATCTCTCTTTTTCAAACAAGCAATGCAGAGCTGGTTACAAATTCCAATTTCCTCCCCCAGAAAAATATAGAACAAATATTACAACAAATATTATCTCTGAACTCAAATGTGCTGGTTGATAAAACAACTATATTTATGGGAAATAAATGTTTGAAAAGGGTAATTTGTTCTTAAATGATATTGTAAATTGGAATGGTAGAGTTATGTATTTCATGGCGCTATGGAAATTATACGGGAAGGTCTGCTCAGTCCAAGAGTACAACCAATTGATTACAGCATTACCCCAAAAAATGGAGGAGGCTGGTGGCAGCGGGAGGACGTAGGGAACTGGTCTGTCTGCTCAATATAAAAGATCAAAACTGGCGGAAGGAACAAAAAAAATAGCATAAATAGAAAAGTATACCAGTTTCGTTTGACGACCAGGATGTTGACAACTGTGCCATACAGATTGCAAAATAGCTGGGAAAAGATTTCTTCTGTACCGATTCCATGGTATGTATGTGTTGATATACAGTACCAGTTAACAGTCTGGACTCTGCTACTCATTCAAGGGTTTTTCTTTATTTTTTACTATTTTCTACATTGTAGAATAATAGTGTAGACATCAAAACTATGAAATAAAACATACGGAATCATGTAGTAACCAAAAAAGTGTTAAACAAATCAAGATATGAAGGTCAGTCAATCCAAAACATTTCAAGAACTTTGAACGTTTCTTTAAGTGCAGTCGCAAAAACCATCAAGTGATGAAATTAACTCTCATGAGGACCACCACAAGAATGGAAGACCCAGAGGATAAGTTCATTAGAGTTACCAGCTTCAGAAATTGTAGCCCCCAAAAAATATTTCTCAGAGTTCAAGTAACAGACATCTCAAAATCAGGTTTTCAGAGGAGACTGCATGAATCAGGCCTTCATGGTCGAATTGCTGCAAAGAAACCACTACTAAAGGACACCAATAAGAAGAAGAGACTTGCTTCTGCCAAGAAACATGAGCAATGGACATTAGACCGGTGGAAATCTGTCCTTCAGTCTGATGAGTCCAAATTGGAGATTTTTGGTTCCATCCGCCGTGTCTTTGTGAGACGCAGAGTAGGTGAATCTCTGCATGTGTGGTTCGCCACCGTGAAGCATGGAGGAGGAGGTGTGATGGTGTGGGCGTGCTTTGCTGGTGACACTGTCTGTGATTTGTTTAGAATTCAAGGCACACTTAACCAGCATGGCTACCACAGCATTCTGCAGCGATACGCCATCCCATCTGGTTTGAGCTTAGTGGGGCTGTCATTTGTTTTTCAACAGGACAATGACCCAACACACCTCCAGGCTGTGTAAGGGCTATTTGACCAAGAAGGAGAGTGATGGAGTGCTGCATCAGATGACCTGGCCTCCACAATCACCTGACCTCAACCCAGTTGAGATGGTTTGGGATGAGTTAAAGCAGCCAACAAGTGCTCAGCATATGTAGGAACTCCTTCAAGACTGTTGGAAAAGCATTCCAAGTGAAGATGGTTGAGAGAATGCAAAGCGTGTGCAAAGCTGCTATCAAGGCAAAGGGTGGCTACTTTGAAGAATCTCAAATATAAAATATATTTTGATTTGTTTATCACTTTTTTGGTTACTACATGAAACCATATGTGTTATTTCATAGTTTTGATGTCTTCACTTTTATTCTACAATGTAGAAAATAGTAAAAATAAAGAAAAACCCTTGAATGAGAGGGAGAGTCCAAACTGTTGACTGGTACTGTATAAAATGATGCAAGAATAAATACTTTTTTTCATCTAAAATTATTGTACAGAATTCTTGCCACTAACAAAATGTTGAATATTTGGGACATACAATCATCGCAGCTCTGCAGATTTTGTTGTGAGGATACAGAATCAATAGACCATTTATTTTGGTATTGCCCTCAGGTAGCCTGTTTCTGGTCTCAGGTTCAGGAATGGTTGAAAAAGCATAAAATTCATCTAAAATTTAAATCGTTTCCGAATATATACAGTGCATTCGCAAAGTATTCAGACCACTTCACTTTTTCCACATGTTGTTACGTTTACAGCCTTATTCTAAAATGGATTAAATAAATACAAATCCTCAGCAATCTACACACGATACCCCATAATGACAAAGTGAAAACAGGTTTTCAATTTTTTTTCGGCAAATGTATTAAAAATAGAAAACACAAATACATTATTTACAAAAGTATTCAGACTCTTTGCTATGAGACTTGAAATTGAGCTCAGGTGCATCCTGTTTCCAACGATCATCCTTGAGATGTTTCTACAACTTGATTGGAGTCCACCTGTGGTAAATTCAATTGATTGGACATGATTTGGAAAGGCACACACCTGTCTATATAAGGTCCCACAGTTGACATTGCATGTCAGAGCAAAAACCAAGCCATGAATGAGGTGGAAGGAATTGTCTGTAGAGCTCTGAGACAGGATTGTGTCGAGGCACAGATCTGGGGAAGGGTACCAGAAATATTCTGCAGCATTGAAGGTCTCCAAGAACACAGTGGCCTCCATCATTCTTAAATGGAAGAAGTTTGGAACCACCAAGACTCTTCCTAGAGCTGGCCGCCCAGCCAAACTCATCAATCGGGGGAGAAGGGCCTTGGTCAGGCAGGTGACCAAGAACCCAGTGGTCATTCTGACAGAGCTCTAGAGTTCCTCTTTGGAGATGGGAGAAAGTTCCAAAACAACCGTCTCTGCAGCACTCCAGCAGTCAGGCCTTTATGGTAGTGGCCAGATGGAAGCCACTCCTCAGTAAAAGGCACATGACAGCCCGCTTGGAGTTTGCCAAAAGGCACCTAAAGGACTCTCAAACCATGACAAACAAGATTCTCTGGTCTGATGAAATCAAGATTGAACTCTCTAGCCTGAATGTCAAGTGTCACGTCTGGAGGAAACCTGGCACCATCCCTACAGTGAAGCATGGTGGTGGCAGCATCGTGCTGTGGGGGTGTTTGTCAGCGGCAGGGACTGGGAGACTAGTCAGGATCGAGGCAAAGATAAACAGAGAATAGTAAAGAGAGATCCTTGCTGAAAACCTGCTCCAGAGCACTCAGGACCTCAGACTGGGGCGAAGGTTCACCTTCCAACAGGACAATAACCCTGAACACACAGCCAAGACAACGCAGGAGTGGCTTCGGGACAAGTCTCTGAATGTCCTTGAGTGGCCCAGCCAGAGCCCGGACTTGAACCCGATCGAACATCTCTGGAGAGACCTGAAAATAGCTGTGCAGTGATGCTCCACATCCAACCTGACAGAGCTTGAGAGGATCTGCAGAGAAGAATGGGAGAAACTCCCCAAATACAGGTGTGCCAAGCTTGTAGCATCATACCCAAGAAGACTCTCAGCTGTAATCGCTGCCAAAGGTGCTTCAACAAAGTACTGAGTAAAGGGTCTGAATACTTATGTAAATGTTATATTTAAACGTTACATTTTTCATAAATTAGAAAATATGTTTTTGCTTTGTCATTATGGGGTTGTTGTGTGTAGATTGATGAGGGGGAAGAACATTTTTTTTAACACATTTTAGAGTAAGGCTGTAACCTAATTTAAAACTGTGGAAAAAGTCAAGGGGTCTGAATACTGGGGGAAGATGTTGGACACATGCAGGAATAATTAGTCTAACGATGCGTCCCAAATGCCTCCCTACACCCTACTCCTTACAACCTACTCCCTACACCCTACACCCTACTCCCTACACCCTACACCCTACTCCCTACACCCTACACCCTACTCCCTACACCCTACTCCCTACACTCTACTCCCTACACCCTACTCCCTACTCCCTACACCCTACTCCCTACACCCTACATAGTGCACCCTATAGGCCCTGGTCTAAAGTTAACGAAGGGAACAGGGTGCTGAGGAGTATTGTTCTCCACGAGAGTAATAAAGGCTTAGTTCACACATTTAGATCATTTTTTACAAATATATATTTATAAAATATTGTTACTCTAAATCTTTATCAGGGGGTTCTGTAGCCCGCTCAGCACCCGTACTTCCCTCAGCTATGGCACTATGGAATTATTCTGAATTATGGAAGCATCTCTATTAGAGAGGGCACTATGGAATTATTCTGAATTATGGAAGCATCTCTATTAGAGAGGGCACTATGGAATTATTCTGAATTATGGAAGCATCTCTATTAGAGAGGGCACTATGGAATTATTCTGAATTATTCTGAATTATGGAAGCATCTCTATTAGAGAGGGCACTATGGAATTATTCTGAATTATGGAAGCATCTCTATTAGAGAGAAAGCCTATGGCAACAAGACTGGAACGTCATTTCACACAACAGCTGTAGCGTTGCCTTTTGAAAATCAGGACAAAAAAACACACACTGTCGACACAGACAGCGTTTCCTCTGTGCAGGAAACAGTAACAACATACTGTAAATAAATCCCATGTTTCAGGTATTGTCACGCCCCTGGCCATAGAGAGGGTTTAATTCTCTATTTTGGTTAGGCCAGGGTGTGACTAGTGTGGGCATTCTATGTTCCTTTTTCTATGTTCTTTATTTTTCTAATGTTTTGGCCCGGTTCTCAATCAGGGACAGCTGTCTATCGTTGTCTCTGATTGGGAACCATACTTAGGTAGCCCTTTTTTCCTTCCTTGTGTTGTGGGAGGTAGACTTTTGTTTAGGGCACTTAGCCTTTAGCTTCACGTTTTTTTTGGGTAGAGTTTATTGTTTTGTTCGTCGTCGTTTCTATATAAAAGAATATGTACGCTCACTACGCTGCACCTTGGTCCTCTCCTTCCAACCGCCATTACAAACATCCATTTAGACAAACATTAAATCCGATGTTTCAGAATGGGCCTGTCGTGTCTTTGGCTATGCCGGATTAAGTGATATGACATGCTAATTTATAAAATGATTTCTCTGTAATTAATATTACCTGATTAAGCTAATCATGTAAATGTAATTAACTAGAAAGTCGGGGCACCACGGAAGAACATTTATAGAGCTGTTATCTTCCGAATAAACTCTTAAAATACTTTGTAATATTTTACCTCGATAGCAGTCAATATTAACCCTTGTCTTATTTTCAGTCTCATAATGAAAGTTGTAAATTCTTGGCTATCTTCACGAACCCTGGCTAACAAGTTGAAACAGCAATACAAAATTGGGTTTAATT